>NC_062980.1:62500-67500 GCF_023078275.1 Leguminivora glycinivorella | reverse complement strand
GATTGGTCCTGTACTATTTTTTCCATTCTTCGTTGCACTTGTCGAAGTTCTTCTTCCATGTTTGCGCTGGTTTCTGAGTGTCTATTTATTGTAAGTTTTGTTTTTCCCCATGGAGCAGTGGAGCAGTGGAGCAGTAGAGATTGCAGCTCAGAGGGCGTCCGTGCACTTTGGCTGCTGTTGCACTTATGTGATTTGTTTGTTCCTTCCGATCTACTGAGGTATGGGGTATGGGGGGGGTATGGAGCAGTGGAGCAGTGGAGCAGTGATGGAGCAGTGATGTCGCGGAGCAGTCGTGGAGCAGTGTCTTGGAACAGTGGAGCAGTGGTGGAGCAGAATCATATATAAACTGTATTATTATTACGTTAGCTTATTGTCACTGTTTTCATTACACAAGATTATTTTCAAAGTTTTCAAGATTTTATCTTAATTTCTTTGTTTCTAGGATGGAGCAGTGGAGCAGTGATGGAGCAGTGATGTCGCGGAGCAGTCGTGGAGCAGTGTCTTGGAGCAGTGGAGCAGTGGTGGAGTAGAATCATATATAAACTGTATTATTACGTTAGCTTATTGTCACTGTTTTCATTACACAAAATCTATATTATTATATTTTATTTTATTTATTTATAGCACTGTATTTTTATATTTATTGCATGTTATCTTACTATTTTCAAAATTTTCAACATTTTATCTTAATTTCTTTGTTTCTAGGATGGAGCAGTGGCGCAGTGATGGAGCAGTGATGTCGCGGAGCTCCGTCGTGGAGCAGTGTCTTGGAGCAGTGGAGCAGTGGTGGAGCAGAATCTTATATGAACTGTGTTATTATTACGTTAGCTTATTGTCACTGTTTTCACTGTTTCAGCGCCAGAGCAGCGGAGATGGTTGGTTGGTTAGAGCAGTAGTACGCGGTGGCAGGTTGGCGCAGTGGAGCAGCGGCGCGAGGCGGCGCAGTGGAGCAGAGTGCCGGAGCAGCGGAGGGTGGATGGAGCAGTGTTTATTATTTACTTATGTATTGTTGAACTTTTTGAGTGTGTCTATTATGTGACTGATATATACCTTAAAGCTTTCTATACAACTTTCTTTTTTAATTATATCTTCTAAATTGTATGGTTCTATTCTATTAATTGCACATAGGGTTTCATAGTTTAGACGGGCGTTTAGGTACCGCGGACATTGTGTTATGAGATGCTTCATCGTCTGTGGCGTGACATCGTCGCATGGGCATGCATTTGAATCTATGATGTGGAATTTGTTCAGATAAACCTTGCAATACCCATGTCCAGTTAGTACCTGGGTCATCTGAAATGACAGTTCGAAGTGTTTTTTGAAGGTTTCGATGTGTTCTATCGTCGGTAGCCACTTTTTCAGATGAGCTCCGGTAATGCTGGTCTGGTATGTAGTGTCAACATTTTTAGCAGTTTCCATGCGATGATTCCTCTTATGGTACGATAGCGGGAATCTGTTGTAGTCCGGTGCCTTGTGAAGCATGGCTGCTGATTTTGCCATCATGTCGGCCTCTTCATTACCAAGGAGGCCAGCATGCGCCTTTATCCAGCAGAACTGTATGTTACGCCCGTGTGCTTTAATTTCCACAATCTTCTTGTGTGTCCTGTTTATGATGGCGTTTGTGCTGTTGCGGTAAGCCAGTTCACATAGCGCAGCCTTTGAGTCCGAGAGAATAGTTGCTTGTTCCAGACCAAGGTCCCAGCAGCTGTTACAGGCCTCCTCTATTGCGAGACATTCGGCCTGGAACACCGTGCAGCTGCTGTGCAGCTTGAGCTTTTTGTGTAGTTGCGGCCATCCGGGTAATGTATGACTACAGCGGCCCCCACTACTCCATCATGCTTGCTGCCGTCGGTGTAGACTCTGTGCATCTCGGTGGAGTAGTAGGGTTCTAGGTCCTGTGCGTTATTTATATCGTTTACTTCGATTATTGGACGCTGAGTTGGGTGCAGAAGATCAGTGATTGGTGCTCTTTTATCGTATAGTATATCATCAGGCAGATATTGTGTAGTCAGTGATCTTTTAACTGTTTCAAACGACGCTACCTCTCGTACTTTGTCTGGCAGCGGTGTCAGACCTGCCAGTGCGATTGATTGTATTGTCGGTAGTGTCCGAAACCCATGTATGATCTTTATGGCAAACCCGCGCTGAAGGCTAAGTAGGGAGGAACATACTTTTTTGATGTTTGTGGCTTGCCACCAGATTTCTGCGCCATATGTGACAATGGGTTCTATGACTTGTCTGTAGATGATGTTGATGTTTGCCGCATGTACTCCCCAGGTTGGTTTAATAAAGATGCATAATCTCTTGTAGATAGCTTGTGATTTTTTAATGGCATATTCTGCATGTTTCATAAAGTTCAGATGTTGATCAACAATGATGCCTAGCAGTTTAAATTGATTATCAAAGGGTATTTGCACGTTGTTCATATGTATCTTGGCGGCTTTGGCTTTTGGTGTATGGGCAATCATTTTAGTTTTTAGAGGACCAAATTGTAACTTGTTATTTTTACCCCATTGATATGCATGATTTAGAAGTTTATTGGCGTTAGTTTCTAGTTCTAGTATATCCTTGCCCGAGCATATTAACAAAACATCATCGGCATATGCCTGGATGTAGTTGCCTTCGGTCAGATCCTGCTCCAATAGAGTGTCAATGATTGTATTCCAGAAAATGGGTCCTAGTACCGAACCTTGGACACATCCTCTGGTTTGTTGTTTTGTGACAGTAACATCCGAGTAGTTCAGTACAACTTTGCGGTCATTGAGGTAATTATCGATTATGTTTAGTATGTTTTGCGGGCAGTTGATGTCAGAGAGTCTTTTTATCAGGGCCGGCCACCAGGCATTATCAAAAGCCCCCGCTATGTCTAGTGATATGGCTACTGCTAGCTTATTGTTGTTTTTGCATTCCTTTATTCTACTGATGGCCTCATGCAAGGCGTCTGTAGTAGAGCGCTGTTCTCTAAAACCATATTGGTTATTGCTGCATGTATTAGTTTTTTGCATGAAATATGTCAGTCTAGTGGCGATTAGTTTCTCTAGAATCTTTCCAAACACATTTATCAGGCCTATGGGTCGGTAAGAAGACAGTTCATGATATTTGGTTTTGGCTGGTTTTGGGATGGTTCTTATATACGCGATTTTCCAGCTAGATGGAAAGAACTTTAAGGTAAGACATCTGTTATAGATTTTTGTGATGATTTCAGGGTAGGCGTTGCTGAAGTGTTTGCAGATGTCCGCGGTGAGATTATCCATACCAGGGGCTCTTTTGGGGTTCATGTTTTTTATTATTTCAGTGATTTCATGGTGTGTGAAGGGTGGTTCATCTGCCGCTGGCTGTATATTGTTGTTATCATTGATGTATGTTCTTATTTGCTGATGATGGGGACTGTCATTAGTTATGATATCGTCAGGGAAAAACTTGTCGGCAAGCGTTTCAGCAGTGTTTAGGATTGAAGTTGTGTATGTTCCGTTGTCTTTTTGTAAGGTTGCTGGTGGTAGTGGTTGTGGTGCACTTTTTAAAAGACGGTTTGTGACCGACCACACGTCATCCTTGCCTTGTCGGTTGCAGAATTCTCTGAAGTGTTCGGTGGATGTGGTTCGAATTTTGTTCGCATACTCCCGTCTGGCTTCTGCAACTTCTTTTAGGATATTGGTGAGATCTTTTTTGCCACGTTTGAGATCTCGAAGTCTGTGATGTAAAAATATCACTTTTTTCTTCATGGTGGTCAGCTCTTCATTCCACCATGGAATCTTCTGGTGATAGGCTTTGAGTGTTAGAGTCGAATCGCACGTTTTTTGTATAATTTTGGTCATAGTGTCTATATAGTTATTCAGCCGTGCAGTATCTAATTCCTCTATGTCAGTAGTGAGTAAGTTGCTTCTTTCCATGTTCTCATTTAACTTGATTTTAAAATTGTCCCAGTTGGCTCTGTCAGTATTGTATTTATAGGTTGATTTTGATTTTTTCTTTCTATTTCTTATTGGGTTTAGTTTGATTGCAATTTCGATTCCATGGTGGTCTGAGGAGGGTATGTGTTCGTGATTAACCTTCCAGTTAAGTATGTTATTTGCGATATAGGGAGTTGCAAAAGTGAGGTCAACTATCGAGTTTCGCATCTGGCCATGTGTGATAGTCTCAAATGTAGGCTCATTGCCTATATTGCAGTTTATAAGGTCATAATGCAGAGCCAGATCGTATACCACTTTCCCTCGGTCATTATTTTTGTCTGAGCCCCATGATGTATGCCATCCATTGAGGTCCCCGCACACGAGATGCTCCCTATTTCGATTTTGTTGGAGGAATTGTTCCAGGTGAGTCATCGTGTTAGATGGATCCTCCCCGGTTCGATATACACCGAGGTGATTAATAACTTTTTTGTATTAGCTAGTGTTAATTCTATAACAACAAAGTTTGCATTTGTATACTGAGTGAGTCCGATGTAGCTGCCCAGTTTTTTCCTCACTGCTAAGCATGCTTTTGTTCGATTGTTGATGTTTGAGTGTTGGTAGATGTCATACCCCTCAATGTTGGCTACAAGTGTTTTATTTTTGCTAACATATGGCTCAGTCATGCAGATGATATCGAATTTGCAATCTTTAATGCTTTGTTGCATTTCTAACATCGCATTTTGCCCTTTTCCGAGGTTACATTGTAAGACCAGTAGGTTTTGTTTATCTGTTGTGTTGTCTGTAGGGACGCCCTTAGCGGTACCGGATGGACCGTCTTGCTATCTGATCCCACTTGATCCACACTGGGCAGTCCGAGCTATATGCAGGATGGTCATGTTCTTCTTTGTTTTTGCGGCAGTTTACGCAGCTCAAGGTTGGGGAGGTAGGTTAGGTTAGGTTAGGTTAGGTTAGGTTAGGTTAGGTTAGGTTAGGTTAGGTTAGGTTAGGTTAGGTTAGGTTAGGTTAGGTTAGGTTAGGTTAGGTTAGGTTAGGTTAGGTTAGGTTAGGTTAGGTTAGGTTAGGTTAGGTTAGGTTAGGTTAGGTTAGGTT
>NC_062980.1:57500-60000 GCF_023078275.1 Leguminivora glycinivorella | reverse complement strand
TGGAGGTTACATAGGGTAGTTAAATTTTAGGTGCTAGTATATGAACAGAGCAACTTGGAAAAATGTTTAGGGGGAGGGGGTGAAGTCCGGCCGCCCGACCGCCCATCTCACGAGACACTATTCAGTGAGTATGGGCGGCCGCCCGGCCGACGCCCCCCTGTAAGAGAGTGGAGGTTACATAGGGTAGTTAATTTTTAGGTGCTAGTATATGAACAAAGCAACTTGGTAAAATGTTAGGGGGGGGGGTTAAGTCCGGCCGCCCGACCGCCCATCTCACGAGACAGTATTCAGTGAGTATGGGCGGCCGCCCGGCCGACGCCCCCCTGTAAGAGAGTGAAGATTTTTTATATGGTAGCGAGAATTTAAGAGTCGGACAGGAGATACATACATCGGTATACAATTATATCGACTTCCATTAACCAAAGATAATTTTAAATATTAAGTTTGTTACATTATTAATATAGAGTTTACAATGAAATCTTATCATATATGTACTTATATGCGTTTGAAGGGTGTTACAATGTGTGCTGTATTTATTGAGACATTTTTAAAACCATGAAATGAACTTACTTAGTATTCTATGCGCGCTCTAATTCTGAGTGACATAGAACGCATGCGGGGGCAAAACGACGATGTAGCGCTATGTGCTGTATTGTATCTATTGCTAGCTTCAGTATGTTGTTGGTTATGGGTTTCACAGTTGTAGCACTTTGCTTTGGTTGAGTCTTCTTTATTGGGGCATGATCTGTACTGATGGCCGGTCATGGCGCAGTAGGAGCAAATTGCGTTAGCTTTACAGTGTTTTCTTGTGTGACCAAAGTCCATGCAGTTGTAGCAGTGAAGCAGAGGTATATGTTCTTCAACATATATTTGTTGGTGATCAATATTTACTTTTCCTAGCTGCATAAATATTTTAAAAGTGGATGGTGTTGTCATCAGTATAGCGTTGTACAGTCGAGTGTTTTTGTTGCTCTTCTTGAAGTGAAACGATACTTTATTGTCTTCGTCAATGATATCTTTGAGTGGCTGGTTTTGATTTACAATGATATCAACAAGATCCTTGGTAGGTATATCTGCAGAGATGCCCTTTATTGATATCATGGGACGCAAGGTCTTAGAGATGGCGGCAACGACTTCTGCACTCTCGACATTAGTCTTAGACAGTGCCACGTCCCGTTGTTCTTTGGTGTTAAACTCAATGCGGACCTTGCCGTTAGAAATGTATTTTGTGGCTGTTGGGGCAAAGTCCGTGTCTCGGAACGTAACCACTTTTCTCCATGCCTGTAGTGTGTCAGGAGCGCTTTCGCCGGTCTTTCTTGAGGATATAACTATCGCCGGTTTTGCGATGGGAGGTGCTAAAGCAGGCTCTGGTCTCGCAGTATTCGCTGTTTTTTGTGTCACAGAGACATCAGGTTTGTTTGTTTTGGTAGCTGGCGGCGACAACGTTTCTGCCATCTGATGTATTTCTAGTTTAAGAGATTGAATTTCATCTTTTATTAATTTAGCAGTATT
Source organism: Leguminivora glycinivorella (assembly GCF_023078275.1). Lineage (NCBI taxonomy): Eukaryota > Metazoa > Arthropoda > Insecta > Lepidoptera > Tortricidae > Leguminivora > Leguminivora glycinivorella. The sequence goes on along the minus strand of NC_062980.1, from coordinate 58,488 downwards.
ATTTTCTATACAGCTTAAGAGACCTTCAAGACCTGCTGGTGGCGGCAGCCGCGGCTGCGGCTGTGGCGGTGGCGGCGGCGACTGCGGCGGCCCTGATGCGACGTCTGTCTGCACACCAATTGTGCGTGTGTCTATATGTTTTGTAGTGGTGGTGATAGTAGTAGGTCTGCGAGTGGCAACAGCGGCGACCGCGGCGGCAGCAGCGGCGGTGTCAGAGGACGTGACACTCTGGTGTCGTTCCTCAGTTTTGTTAATGGCTCTGCACATTTGTAAAAGATCCTTGTAATATTGTTCTGAATAAAAAATAATATTCTTGCCCGCAGTTTTTATTAGTTTTTTATTTTCAGTCGTAACGCTTTTGTGTGTGCGGTTGGTCTTTAAGTTGTCTTCTATTTCTTTTACCTCGCGCTCAAGCCGATTGTGGAAGTTTAGCAGACACTCTTCAATGTCATACATCGTATCAAACATCGGATCAGGGCCATCAGGAGGGGCTGGGGTGATCGGGCGCTCTGGTTCCGTATCCATAGTTGGCTGACTTGACATCGTAGGGTCCTGTCTAAACATCAGATTCATATCGCTGCCACCATAATCATCACTGTCATAAATATAGTGCTCATTTATGCCCATTTGTTCAGTGGGGATTTCTTCTTCTGAGCAACTGTCATACCCTGGTTGAGATCTTATAATATCTCGACAAGACCGTAATTTCCTTTCGCCACTCATATTGCAAGTTATAATTTACTATATACTCTATATATACGTACCTTACGAAACTAGACAATGTTCTAATAGTTCTAATAGTCAAATGTACTTACTGTTTATCAAAATTAACCCTAGGTACATATACAGAATTCAAAACTAGTCAGCCTAAATCCTGAAATCTTAAATCTCTAATTACATATAATCTAACTGGACAACAAGCATCAAACTATTCCTAAACCTATTTTTTAGTTAAGAACAAGCAATCAAAATCAAAAAATGTGGAAAA
>NC_062980.1:32500-50000 GCF_023078275.1 Leguminivora glycinivorella | reverse complement strand
TCATGAAAATCGGATAATAAACAAAAATTTTAGACCCGGGTTAGATTATTTCAAAATTTTTTTTTTGTCCAAATCGATCCAAAAAAGGTCTATATATACGAAAACATAATATTCGTGTGGCACTAACGTGCCACCGAAAGCCCAAATCTGAAGTCCATTTTGCTCTATCTCTTACCGTTTCCGAGATATAACGTCATGAATGTACCAAAAATAGCAAACTTTTACTATTTTGTACTAAATGATTGCTATTTCAAAAATTCAGGCGCTCATGAGCGATTAGTATGGAAAACGTAAAATCCGACTCGCACTTGACCAATTTTCATACAAAGTTGTGTTTTTATAGTTTTGATGGAATTTTCATATTTTGTATGTATATATTGGTGTAAAATTAATATGTTATAATTGTTGTTAACAGTATCTGTCAAACTGTCAAATTTGACAGACTTTTGTCATATTTGGTTTTGGTTATAAATGATGTCATTTCTTTTCATAATATTATTTATCTTAATGATAATTGACAGATTTTGACAGTTTTGACAGAAAAAGTCAATTTGACAGTTTTCACAGAAAACATCATTTTGACAGTTTTGACAGAAAACATCATTTTGACAGTTTTGACAGAAAATGTCAATTTGACAGTTTTGAGCAAACATGTAATTTTGACAGTTTTTACGGAAAATGTCAATTTGATAGTTTAGACAGAAAACATCATTTTGACAGTTTTGACAGAAAATGTCAATTTGACAGTTTTGACCAAACATCATTTTGACAGTTTTCACAGAAAACATCATTTTGACAGTTTTGACAGAAAACATCATTTTGACAGTTTTGACAGAAAATGTCAATTTGACAGTTTTGAGCAAACATATAATTTTGACAGTTTTTACGGAAAATGTCAATTTGATAGTTTAGACAGAAAACATCATTTTGACAGTTTTGACAGAAAATATCAATTTGACAGTTTTGACAGAAAACATCATTTTGACAGTTTTGACAGAAAATGTCAATTTGACAGTTTTGAACTAAAATGTCATTTTGACAGTGTTTCTCAAAATATCATTTTGACAGTTTTGATCAAACATGTCATTTTGACAGTTTTGACAGAAAATGTTAATTTAACAGTTTGACACACTTTGTCATTTTTAACCCATAGTGTCATTCTGACAGATATTAACTCAAAATGATTTTTTAACATTTTGTTCAGAAAAATTTGATTTTAGTCACTGTCTTAGTATAAGACTGCATTAAAAGTGAAATTTAACAGATTTTATGCAAAAATGACATTTTTATATTATCTCGGAAACGTTAAGAGCTAGCTCAAAAATAATGCGATTTTTGATCATTTCACACCCATAGGGTGTGAGTTTATCGAAATCTGTAAAGGTATTTTTCGATATGTCAAAATCTATCAAAATGTCAATTTTGAAAAAAAAAGTTGTCCAAAAATAAAAATAAAATGTCATTTTGATACGGAAACATATAACTCGTGTGGTACTAAAGTACCACCGACAGTCCAAATCTGAAGTCCATTTTCAGATATCTCAAACCGTTTCTGAGCTATGACGTCTTAAAGTTGACAGATTTTTAGAAAATGACACAAGTTCACAGTTTTTGGCCTAAGGTGTCGCTTGCTAATTTATTGGCCAAATGACGTGGAGTTTTGACAGTTTTGACACGAGACTGTCACTTTGACAAAATCTTGGCATAAAATGACATTTTTACATTTTTTGTAGAAAATTATGATTTTTGTGACATTCTTAATATAAGGTGATATTAAAAGTGCAATTTAACAGATTTTATGCAAAAATGAAATTTTTCATATTATCTCGGAAACGGTAGGAGCTAGCTCAAAAATAATGTGATTTTTGATCATTTCACACCCACAGGGTGTGAGTTTATCGAAATCTGTAAAGGTATTTTTCGATATGTCAAAATCTGTCAAAATGTCAATTTTGAAAAAAAAGTTGTCCAAAATTAAAAAAAAAAAGTCATTTTGATACGGAAACATATAACTCGTGTGGTACTGAAGTACCACCGACAGTCCAAATCTGAAGTCCATTTTCAGATATCTCAAACAGTTTCTGAGCTATGACGTCTTAAAGTTGACAGATTTTTAGAAAATGACACAAGTTCACAGTTTTTGGCCTAAGGTGTCGCTTGCTAATTTATTGGCCAAATGACGTGGAGTTTTGACAGTTTTGACACGAGACTGTCACTTTGACAAAATCTTGGCATAAAATGACATTTTTACATTTTTTGTAGAAAATTATGATTTTTGTGACATTCTTAATATAAGGTGATATTAAAAGTGCAATTTAACAGATTTTATACAAAAATGAAATTTTTCATATTATCTCGGAAACGGTAGGAGCTAGCTCAAAAATAATGTGATTTTTGATCATTTCACACCCAAAGGGTGTGAGTTTATCGAAATCTGTAAAGGTATTTTTCGATATGTCAAAATCTGTCAAAATGTCAATTTTGAAAAAAAGTTGTCCAAAATTTAAAAAAAAAGTCATTTTGATACGGAAACATATAACTCGTGTGGTACTAAAGTACCACCGACAGTCCAAATCTGAAGTCCATTTTCAGATATCTCAAACCGTTTCTGAGCTATCGCGTCTTGAAGTTGACAGATTTTTACAAAATGACACAAATTCACAGTTTTTGGCCAAAGTGTCGTTTTCTAATTTATTGGCCAAATGACATGGAATTTTAACAGTTTTTACACAAGACTGTTACTTTGACAGATTTTAAGCTCAAAATGACATTTTAACATTTTTTGTAAAAAATTATGATTTTCTGTAACATGCTTAGTATAAGTCGATATTAAAAGTGTAATTTATCAGATTTTAAGCAAAAATGACATTTTTCGTATTATCTCGGAAACGGTAGGAGCTAGCTCAAAAATAATGTGATTTTTGATCATTTCACACCCCTAGGGTGTGAGTTTATCGAAATCTGTAAAGGTGATTTTTGATATGTCAAAATGTCTATTTTGAAAAAAAGTAGTCCAAAATTAAAAAAAAAAAGTCATTTTGATACGGAAACATATAACTCGTGTGGTACTAATGTACCACCGACAGTCCAAATCTGAAGTCCATTTTCCGATATCTGTAACCGTTTCTGAGCTATCACGTCTTGAAGTTGACAGATTTTTACAAAATGACACAAATTCACAGTTTTTGGCCTAAGTGTCGTTTTCTAATTTATTGGCCAAATGACACGGAATTTTAACAGTTTTTACACAAGACTGTTCCTTTGACAGATTTTAAGCTCAAAATGACATTTTAACATTTTTTGTAGAAAATTATGATTTTAGTAACATGCTTAGTATAAGTCGATATTAAAAGTGCAATTTATCAGATTTTAAGCAAAAATGACATTTTTCGTATTATCTCGGAAACGATAAGAGCTAGCTCAAAAATAATGCGATTTTTGATCATTTCACACCCTATGGGTGTGAGTTTATCGAAATCTGTAAAGGTATTTTTCGATATGCCAAAATCTGTCAAAATGTCAATTTTGAAAAAAAGTTGTTCAAAAATGAAAAAAATAATGTCAGTCTGATACAGAAACATATAAGAAGTGGGAATGTGAAAATAATTTTATTCTAACTATAACCGTTCCTGAGCTATGACATTCTGAATTTGACAGATTTTTAGAATATGACACAAGTTCACAGCTTTTGATCTAAGGTGCCGTTTGTTAATTTATTGGCCAAATGACATGGAATTTTGTCACTTTGATAGATTTTTGTCTCAAAATGCCATTTTAATATTTTTTGTAGAAAATTAAGATTTTAGTAACATTCTTAGTACAAGACGACATAAAAAGTGCTATTTAACAGATTTTATGCAAACATGTCATTTTTCATATTATCTCGGAAACGGTAAGAGCTAGCTCAAAAATAATGTGACTATCGATTTATCGAAATCTGTCAAAATAACAATTTGGAAATTGAAAAAATGTTTTTTTTTCCCCCCATTAGATAAAATACCCATGCTACTCAGAAAACTTATATGTGACAGAGTCCGTTTAGGTGCGACGACGAGCGAAGCGAGGAGGAGCGTGTTAGGTTGACAGTGAGCAAACCAACCCACTTTTTCATTTTTGACCAACTTTTTCATTTTAGACCCACTTTCTCATTTTTCACCCACTTTTTCATTTTTGACCCACTTTTTAATTTTTGACCCACTTTTCCATTTTTGACCCACTTTTTCATTTTTCACTCACTTACATTTTTCACCCACTTTTTCATTTTCGACCCACTTTTTCATTTTTCACCCACTTTTTCATTTTTGACCCACTCATTTTTGACCCACTTTTTAATTTTTCACCGAACTTCATTTTTGACTCACTTTTTCATTTTTGACCCACTTTTTCATTTTTGACCCAATTTTTCATTTTAGACACTTTCGTTTTTGACCCACTTTTTCATTTATGACCCACTTTTTCATTTTTGACCAACTTTTCCATTTTTCACCCACTTTTTCATTTTTGACCACTTTTTCATTTTTGACCCACTTTTTCATTTTTCACCGAACTTTTCATTTTTGAATCACTTTTTCATTTTTGACCCACTTTTTCATTTCTGACCCAATTTTTCATTTTAGACACACTTTTTCGTTTTTGACCCACTTTTTCATTTTTGACCCACGTTTTAATTTTTTACCCACTTTTTCATTTTTGACCCAATTTTTCATTTTACACACTTTTTTTTTCGTTTTTGACCCACTTTTTCGTTTTTGACCCACTTTTTCATTTTTTACCCACTTTTTCATATTTTACCCAACTTTTCATTTTTTACCCACTTTTTATTTTTTTTTACCCACTTTTTCATTTTACCCACTTTTTCATTTTTTACCCACTTTTTCATTTTTTACCCACTTTTTCATTTTTTTTACCCACTTTTAGGTTAGGTTAGGTTAGGTTAGGTTAGGTTAGGTTAGGTTAGGTTAGGTTAGGTTAGGTTAGGTTAGGTTAGGTTAGGTTAGGTTAGGTTAGGTTAGGTTAGGTTAGGTTAGGTTAGGTTAGGTTAGGTTAGGTTAGGTTAGGTTAGGTTAGGTTAGGTTAGGTTAGGTTAGGTTAGGTTAGGTTAGGTTAGGTTAGGTTAGGTTAGGTTAGGTTAGGTTAGGTTAGGTTCCCCTTCGACGTGTTGCCACCTTGCCGTGGTGAAGGGGCTTGCGTGCCTCCAGGACCCTCAGGGCTATGCCGGACAGGGCCTCCCAAACCGGACAGGCCTGAGGCGAGAGGCCAGACTAAGAGCAGCACACGGGGGCGGCTCCGCGTGTCCCTCTGAAGTCAGCAGAGGGCACAGTGCGAGCTGCCAGGTGTCCCCCGGGATGGAGTCGGGGCTCTATGAGCTACCGGAGGCGTGCCCAGGCCGCCTGGCGCGGCGTCGTGGCTACGGCCACCGTCGGGCAACCCGCAACCCGCACTGAGCGGACCGGGGGCCTCCCTCACTGAGAGGAAGGCCAAGTGGAGTAAACCACTATAAAAAATCCCCAATCCCAAGGTTTGCGGCGTGCCGATGGGATGCGTGGCTGGGGGGAGCCCAGTCACAAGCGCCGCGCAAGGGGGCATACCCCTTAAAAATAGCAAAAATGAGTGGCCAAGACATTGAAAGATTACCCCAGGAGGTCCCAATCCTCCGTGTCACCACAGAACGGGCATCCGCACTGGATGCCCGTACTGTGGTGACATGCTGCCCGTCGTATTCTGGGGGGCACACCACTCGAGGACCAATACCAACGACCCTGGCAAGCGATCAACGGACGCCGATGCTAACGATATGGATTTGTTGTTGAGACTACGAGGAGGAGCAGATGCGGAGGAGGCCGAGATTGAGCCTTCCCCGAAACCTGCACGTGGAGAGGGAGATATGGTTAGCGAGGATGCGGCGGGCACCCCGTCCTCACCCGGGCTTGCCCTGCCCTCGCCTAAGCCCGTCCCGGCAGGGTTTCGCCCACTGCGGGACGCGCTTGGGCGTTATATTCGCTACACCGTGCCTGACACGCGAACGGGAGCGGAGGATGCGCCTGTGCTCCCAGGTTATAGGCAGTTCGTGCGTCCTTCCACCCAAGCCGGACGAGAGTTTTTACCGGGAAGAATGGCGGCATCCGCGGAGGGGAGACGACCCAGTCGCCCGAGAGAGAGGAGTTCTTCTCACCCTCAAGGCTGGACAGACGTGACCTGTTCGGTGAGGGGAGGCCGACACCGGCGACTCGGAGGGCTCGGGGAAAGGGGTCCCCCAAAGGCGCAAGCGGAGCCCTCGTCCTCGGAAATGCGCAGGAAGTTTTGGGGTTCGAGGCCCGACAAACGGACCGCGGACGACCTAACACTGTCCTCCGGCTCAGAAAGTGACGCGGGAGTAGCGACACTGCTGTCAGGCACGGCCAAAAGAGGCAGGAAAGTAAAAGAGGGGCGTCAAATTGGTCCTATAACCAAGACCGATTCGCTGGGCCAAACACCCGTCGTCTTGGTGGAGCGCATCCGGCTTGGCCCCGGCTCGCGCCTACTGCATGAGACGGAAGTAACCGAGGACACTGCAGCCCAACTACGTCACACCACTACAGGGGACTACTTAAAGGCCCCCGAGGCCACCAAGAAGGCGAAACGCGAAGAGCTGCGGCTTCAGGAGGAAGAGGAAGCAGAGAACTTCTGTCGGTCCGTCACAGCCCGCCAAGCAAGACTCTCTGAAACGTCCACCGAGGATCATAAGGAGAATCTCAACGACCGAGTAGATACCAGTCTGAAAACCATCAGGTTGGTGGCCGAAAAGTCGAGCCATCTTAAGGGCACCTTCCAAAAGGCCCTAAAAGACTCTGCCAAGGCGCTGAAGGAAGTTTTTGAGGAGCTCAGGACACACTCCGTGTCTGATGAAACCCGACAATTAGAGGCCGCAAATAAGCGCCTTAAAGCAGAGCTAGCAGACGTGCGCTGCGAACTCCGCAAAATACGAGAGGACATGGAACGACTCCAAATGCCGCGTTGGAACTCGTCTCCCTCAAGGGCAACAGATGTGGTCCAACCAGCACCGTCGGGATCTGAAACACTGGCGGCTTCCAAAAAGACGGCCAAGCGTGCTGAGCCTGCTGCCCTGGACGTAGAGAGCATTGTTAGGGCAGTGTCACTACAAGTGGGCAACATAATCAATGCCCGATTTGATGGACTAGAGAGGGAGGGCAGGCTTCTGCCAGCCTGGGGCCTCCGACCACCGCTGGCAAGCGATAAGAAGAAAGAGACGGCCATACCATCTTCTTCCAAAGAAGTTCAAAAGCCCCCAAAGCCAGTAGCACATGCTACCGGCAAGAAGGGCCCTCCGAACTACACAGAAGAGCCGCAGAAGATGGGCAAAAAAGGCAAGGGCAAGGGTAATGGCAACAAAAGCAAAGCCCCTCAGCCCAATACTAGCCAGAGCACGGCGATCCCTCGGTCCCAGCCAGCACCCCCAAGTCTACCGACAGAGGAAGGTTGGCAGAAGGTGGGACCCAAGAAGAAGAAGAAGAAGAATAAGAAGAAAAAGAAGGCGACAGATGCTGCTTCCAAGCCACAAAAGAAACAGCAAGCGAAGAAGGCTCGCAAACTGGTCCCCCCTCGTTCAGCAGCAGTGGTCCTGACGCTACTCCCTGAGGCAGTGGCAAAGGGGGTGACGTATGCGAATATCCTCACAGAGGCCAAGAAAAAGGTCGACCTAGGGCAGCTTGATATTACTGCGCTGCGTGTCAAGCGTGCAGTCACTGGGGGAACCGTATTAGAGGTGCCAGGCACTTCCAGTGGCGACAAGGCCGACCAATTGGCCAAAGCGCTTTTAGAAAAGCTGGGGTCGGAAGAGGTAAAAGTCACAAGACCAACAAAATGCGCAGAGCTCCGCCTCACCGAGCTGGACGACTCGATATCACCGGAGACCGTGGTGGCCACGATTGCACGCGTCGGTGAGTGCTCAGTGGAGCAAATAAAAACAGGCGAGATTCGCCGAGGTGTCAGGGCACTCGGAACTTTGTGGCTGCGCTGTCCTGTCACAGCGGCCATTAAGGTAACTCAGGGGGCCGACTAAATCTTGGCTGGGGCCTTTCGGCTAAAGTCAGCCTTTTAGAAGAGAGGCCGATGCGGTGCTTCCGTTGCCTAGGGATGGGACATGCCGGGGCTCAATGCACAGCGTCCGAGGATTACAGTGCTCGCTGTTACAATTGCGGCCAACCGGGACATAAGAGGTCAACCTGCTCCGGTGCACCTCACTGCATCCTCTGCGATGCTGCGGGTAAGCCTGCGGACCACAAAATCGGGACCAAAGCGTGCAGTAGCTCCCGATCGAAGACGTATAAACGTACTGGCGATGGCCCCCGGGCCCCCTCCCAGACTGTTGAACCCTCCACCGGCCCGGTGGAAGAGGATGAGATGGAAACTGCATGCTCCGACAATTAATGACAGTGAAGGTGCTGCAAACAAACCTTAATCACTGCGCCAGGGCTCAAGATCTATTTCACCAGTCCCTGGCTCAGTGGGATATCAATGTGGCAGTGGTGGCCGAGCCGTACTCGGTACCACTGCGAAGCGATTGGGTGGGCGACATTGATGGCCTAGTCGCCCTGGTAGCGAGAGGAAATATAGGCACATTCACAAATATTGTGCGGGGAAAGGGTTCGTAGCGGCAAACTATGAACGGGTCACATTTGTAGCCATCTATTTCTCGCCGAACCGCAGTTTGGCCGAACTAGAACGGTTCTTGGTAGAGGTCAGCGCCCGAGTCCGACAGATTCATAGTCGAGGATCAGTGGTCGTTGCCGGCGATTTTAACGCGAAGTCTACTGCGTGGGGCTCGCCGGCGACGGACGTGCGAGGTGAGGTAGTCGAAGAGTGGGCACTAGCTGCGGGACTGATTCTGGCCAACAAAGGAGCCGCAAATACCTGTGTACGGCAAAATGGCGGATCCATAGTGGACCTCACATTCACAAACGCCGCCCTGTCACGCTGTGTTCAAGACTGGAGAGTACTGGAAGATGTGGAGACGCTATCCGATCACAAGTACATTCGCTACAGCGTCTCCACATTGCCACCCGCCCCAGACGGCCAACACAATAGGCTGCCAAATGGCGGAGGAGGCCCTCGATGGGCCTTGGGCAAGATGGACCGTGAGCTTCTTGTTCAAGCTGCGATCGTGCAGGCCTGGCTACCTTCGCCGCAGGGCGAGCTAGTGGTGGAGACGGAAGCGTCCTGGTTCCGGGATGCTATGTCGCTGATATGCGACTCGGCAATGCCCCGGGCTAAGCCTCCACCACCCAAAAGAAGCGTGTACTGGTGGAATGCTGAGCTTGCTCAGCTGCGAAGGGCCTGCACAGCCGCGAGGCGACAGTACTTAAGGCAGAGGCGCAGGCGCAGACAACCGGATGCGGAAGCTGAAAGAAACCTCTATGCCTTGTACAAAGAAGCGAAACAGGCACTTAAGGCCGCGATAGGAAAAGCGATGGACGCCGCCAGAAAAGAATTCCTGGACACGCTGAATGTGGACCCCTGGGGTCGTCCCTATAAGCTCGTCAGGAACAAATTACGGTCACCGGGTCCACCACTCACCCAGACGCTGGAGCCAGAGTTTGTAAACGACGTAGTCTCGGCACTATTCCCAAGAGAAATAAATAACAGACCTCCAGCAATGGTGCCACCACAAACAGAGGCAGCTGAGGAGGCGGTGGTACCGCCTGTTACATCAGTGGAATTGGGCGTAGCGGTGCTTCGAATGCGAGCTAAAAACACCGCCCCTGGCCCTGACGGAGTTCCTGGACGTGCGTTGGCACTCGCACTGAAAGAACTGGAGCCGAGACTTGTCCGCCTATTCACCGCGTGCCTGGAGCAGGGCGTCTTCCCAGCTGAGTGGAAGTCAGGGAAGCTAATCCTGCTAAGGAAAGAAGGACGTCCGGCCGACTCGCCTTCAACATATCGGCCGATCGTCTTACTTAACGAGGTAGGAAAGCTATTCGAGCGCGTCATAGCATCCCGCCTCAACGAGCACCTGAAGAGTATCGGCCCGGACTTGGCTGATGGCCAGTACGGTTTCAGAAGCGGCCGTTCCACTGTAGACGCAATCCTACAGGTGAAGAGGCTAGCTCAGGAATCCGTTTCCCAGGGTGAGGTCGTCTTGGCTGTGTCTCTAGACATCGCCAACGCCTTTAACACCATGCCCTGGGAATCAATAAATGAGGCCATGCGTTACCACGGAGTCCCTCCTCATCTAGCCCATATTATCAGGGCCTACCTCAGCGAGCGAACTGTCACCTGGCCAGAGCAGCGCACCTGGGGAAAGAAAAGGATGGAGTGCGGTGTCCCTCAAGGCTCAGTTTTGGGCCCGCTACTTTGGAACGTGGGATATGACTGGGTCCTGCGGGGGGCAAACCTTCCTGGCGTCAGCGTATTGTGTTACGCAGATGACACGTTGGTGATGGCCCGCGGGCCCAGCTATCGAGACGTGGCCATCTTGGCAACTGCCGGGGTTGCACATGTAGTCAGCCGAATAAGGAGATTGGGCCTAGAAGTTGCCCTACAGAAATCAGAGGCGATTTGTTTTTACGGCCATCGCAAAGGCCCTCCGGTAGGGTCCCAAATAACAGTAGGTGGTGTTCCAATTGCTGTCAGATCAACAATGCGCTACCTGGGCATTGTTCTCGACAGCAAGTGGAATTTTAAGGCTCACTTTGAGGGTTTAGCTCCAAAATTGCTCAGCGGTGCGGCGGCCCTAGGGCGTATACTCCCAAACTTGGGAGGGCCTAAGACCTCATGCCGCCGTTTATACACGAGAGTGGTGCGCTCAATGGCCCTTTACGGTGCACCTGTATGGGCTGATGCCCTAGGACGGCAACAAATCGCTCAGCTGCGAAGAGCGCAACGAGCAATGACGCTACGAGTAATCCGGGGCTACCGCACCATCTCTACTGACGCTGCCTGTATCCTAGCGGGAACGCTACCTTGGGACTTAGAGGCTAAAGCCCTTGCAATCGTTTACCGCTGGAGAGAAGAGATGCGCGACAGGGGTGAGTCACCGGCCCCAGGGGAAGTGCAGGGACGGCGCGAGGAGATTCGGCTGGAAATGATGACATGTTGGGAGGAAAGGCTGGCAAATCCAACTGCTGGCCATCAGACCATAGAGGCTATTCGACCGGTCCTAAAGCAATGGCTTGACCGGGAGCACGGCCCTATGACATTCAGGGTGACCCAAGTCCTCTCGGGGCACGGGTGCTTTGGACGGTACCTTTGTAGGTTGGGCCGAGAACCAACGCCGGCATGCCACGGCTGCGGAGCAGCTGAGGATACGGCGTTGCATACGCTGGCAGCATGTCCAGCCTGGGCGGAGCAGCGAGCAACGCTGATGGCTGTAGTCGGGAGTGACCTCACGCTGCCTGCCGTAGTCAAAACTATGGTAGACAGTGTCAGGTCATGGAAAGCAATGGTCTCTTTCTGTGAAGAAGTAATGGCAAAGAAAGAGACCGCTGAAAGAGAAAGGGAAGAAGACCCAGCGTCCCAACCGATGCGTCGCAAGCGCGTGGCACGGAGGCGCCTGGCGTGCGACCGTCAACTTCCCCCCTAAGGGAACCCGTGGGTGGCAGATTCGGGGAGGTCTGCCACCTACACGAGGGTCCCCTGAGAGGCCAGCCTTGAAGAGTTTCTTCTGAGTGTGGTCCGAATTTTCGGACAGCCGCTGGTGGGGTTTCGGAAGCTTGTCACCCGATACCCGGGCCCCACCCAGAAAGCGTTGATGCGGCCAACAGTGAGGTTTTAGTGGGTATACCTGGGGTCTCATTAGCCCACAACAGGGAGTCCCACATAACCGTTCCGGTTCACCCCGCGCCGGAGCGGTATGCGTAAAGCATTTCCTCACTTAAAAAAAAAAAAAAAAAAAAAAAAAAAAAAAAAAAAAAGGTTAGGTTAGGTTAGGTTAGGTTAGGTTAGGTTAGGTTAGGTTAGGTTAGGTTAGGTTAGGTTAGGTTAGGTTAGGTTAGGTTAGGTTAGGTTAGGTTAGGTTAGGTTAGGTTAGGTTAGGTTAGGTTAGGTTAGGTTAGGTTAGGTTAGGTTAGGTTAGGTTAGGTTAGGTTAGGTTAGGTTAGGTTAGGTTAGGTTAGGTTAGGTTAGGTTAGGTTAGGTTAGGTTAGGTTAGGTTAGGTTAGGTTAGGTTAGGTTAGGTTAGGTTAGGTTAGGTTAGGTTAGGTTAGGTTAGGTTAGGTTAGGTTAGGTTAGGTTAGGTTAGGTTAGGTTAGGTTAGGTTAGGTTAGGTTAGGTTAGGTTAGGTTAGGTTAGGTTAGGTTAGGTTAGGTTAGGTTAGGTTAGGTTAGGTTAGGTTAGGTTAGGTTAGGTTAGGTTAGGTTAGGTTAGGTTAGGTTAGGTTAGGTTAGGTTAGGTTAGGTTAGGTTAGGTTAGGTTAGGTTAGGTTAGGTTAGGTTAGGTTAGGTTAGGTTAGGTTAGGTTAGGTTAGGTTAGGTTAGGTTAGGTTAGGTTAGGTTAGGTTAGGTTAGGTTAGGTTAGGTTAGGTTAGGTTAGGTTAGGTTAGGTTAGGTTAGGTTTTTTTTTTTTTTTTATTATTCCACTGTAAGTAGTACTAGCGGCCCTCGCTAAGGATACGGGCGACCGTTAGACATAGGTCTATGGGGATGGATCCCGCTAGTGATACGGGTAACCATGTATTTATTTACTATTTTATTCTATTACTATTATTACTTGGTACTATAATTTGTTTATCTATAATTTATTTATCTACTGTTACTTAAATTTAAATTATAATTCTATGTGTTGTTAAACTTCTTAAGAGTGTTTATTATGTTATTAATATGATTCTTAAATGAATCCTTAGTTGTTTCTTTCTGAATTATTTGGTCTATTTTATACGGATCTATTTTGTTCATGTCGCAAAGAATTTCGTGATTCAATCTCGAGTTGGAGTACCGGGGCAGCTGCCCAAAAGATGTAGCATTGTTTGTGGTGTGACATCGTCACATGGACAGGTATTATTGTCTATTATGTGGTGTCTTTTTAGATATGTCTTATTATATCCGTGTCCAGTAAGAAATTGGGTCATCTGAAAAGTGAGTTCGAAGTTTTTCCTAAAAGTTGTAATATGTTCTAGTGTAGGGAGCCAGTTTTTAAGGTGTGCCCCGGTTGTGCAAGTTTGATAGTCATTATCTATTGTTTTTAACGTTTCTGTGCGGTGGTTATATTTATGGTATGATAGCGGGAATTTTAGAAAGTCTGGGGCTTTGTGTTGGTTCGCAGCGGACTTTGCAGCCATGTCTGCTTCCTCGTTGCCAAGAAGGCCAATATGGGCTTTTATCCAACAAAACTCGATCAATCTTTGTTGTTCTCTTATATCTACAATATTTTTGTGTGCTCTATTTATTGTAGCATTAGTGCTGTTACGATTAGCTAGCTCTTGCAGCGCTGCCTTGCTGTCGGAGAATATCGTGGCTTGTTCAAGCCGAAGTACTTTGCAAAGTCTTGTTGCTTCTTCAATTGCCAAGCATTCGGCCTGAAATACCGTGCAACTATTGTGTAGTTTCAGTCTTTTGCATTTACTACGGCCATCAGGGGAATGAATTATTACTGCAGCCCCTACTACTCCATCATGTTTGCTACCATCAGTATATACTCTGTGCATTTCTGTGGAGTAGTAGGGTTCGAGGTCCTCAGCATTATTAACATCCTCAAAGTCAATGATCGGGCGCTGAGTGGGATGTAAGAGTTCAGTGATCGGTACCCTCTTGTCATACATGATATCTTCGGGTAGATATTTAGTGGTAAGTGTTCTCTTAACTTCCTCATACGACGATACTTCTTTTATTTTATCTGGCAGGGGTATCAATCCTGCCAGAACAATTGACGGTGTGGTCGGTAGGGTTCTAAACCCATGCAGTATTTTGATCGCAAAACCGCGCTGCAATCTGAGCAAATCTGTGCGTACCTTTTTGTACTTTGTGGCGCAGCCCCAGATTTCTGACGCATATGTTATTATGGGTTCGATAACCTGTTTATATATTATGCTGACATTTGTAGCATGTATGCCCCAAGTAGGCTTTATGAATATGCAAAGTCGTTTGTATATGTTTTGAGCTTTTTAATTGCATATTCGACGTGTTTGATGTACTTGAGGTGTTGATCGATGATCACTCCTAGCAATTTAAGCTGCTCACTGAAATTTATTTGTACATTGTTCATGCTGATCTTGGCTGCTTTGGCTTTAGGTGTAGGCGTTATCATCACTGTTTTGTGAGCGCCGAATTTTAATTTATTATTAACTCCCCATCTGTGAATGTTGCCAAGTATTAAGTTAGCTTTTTCTTGCAGTTGGTCCGCATTTTCCCCGAGCAGATAAGTAGGATGTCGTCTGCATAAGCCTGTAGATGACATCCTTCAGGTAAGTGAGAGTCCAATAGTGTGTCCACGATTAAGTTCCAGAAAATTGGGCCTAGAACAGAACCCTGGACGCAGCCACGTGACTGAGCTTTGGTGACGGTTGCATCAGCATAGTTAAGTACAATTTTGCGATTGTTCAAGTAGCTGCAGATGGTTTTGTAAATGTTGTTGGGGCAGTTTATTGACTTTAATCGATTTAATATGGCAGGCCACCAGGCATGGTCGAAAGCCCCTTCAATATCCAGGGATATAGCAACGACCAGCTGTTTATCTAATTTGTATTGCTTTAGTTGACTCGTTGCGTTATGAAGGGCATCTGTTGTGGAGCATTGCTCCTTAAATCCATACTGATGTTGGCTGCAGGCGTTATTTTTTCTCAAAAAGTATGTAAGTCTTTGTGCAATGAGTTTTTCATATACCTTTCCCAGAACATTTATTAAGCCAATTGGTCTATATGCAGAAATTTCTTTATAGTTCGTCTTTCCCGGTTTCGGAATTGTTTTTATGAATGCGACCTTCCAGCAGGATGGAAAGTAACTAAGATGAAAGCATCTGTTGAAGAGTTTAGTCATCTGTTCTGGATAGGTATCAATTACATGTTTGCATATATCCGCAGTGAGGCTGTCCATACCTGGCGCTCTTTTCGGGTTCATGCATTTAATTGTGTCTAACAGTTCTTTTACAGTAAATTGTGGCTCATTAATACCTATTTCAACTTCATTGTCTGCGATGTTGTTGTAGTGGTTGTGAACTCGTCCTCGTACAAACTGATGATAGGGAGTGTCATCGACAGCATTATCTGCAGGGAAGAATTTTTTGGCAAGCTTGTCAGCAGTGTCCAGAATAGATGTCGTGTGGGTATTATGTTCAGTTTTGAGTGTTGTAGGTGGTTGCGGTTGTGGTGTGTTTTTAAGAAGTCGGTTTGTTACAGACCATACGTCATCTTTGCCTTGACGGTTACAGAATTCTCTGAAGTGGTTTGTTGATGTGTTTCTTATATTTTGTGAGTATTCCGCTCTGGCATCTTGAAGTTGTTTTAGGATATTGGTGATATCTTTATTGCTTCTTTTTAAATCCTGTAAGCGGTGGTGTAGAAATATTACATTTTTCTTCATTTTAGTGAGTTCATCTGTCCACCACGGAATCCTTTGGTGAGGGTTTTTGAGGGCAAGTGCTGCATCGCAAGTTTTGGTTATTATTTTGGTCATGTCATTTATGTATTTGTCTAGTCCGTCAGTGTCAAGCTCATCAATATCTGTCATGTGTATACTGCTAGTTTCGACATTTTCTTTAAGTTTAGTTGTGAAATTATCCCAATCCGTTCTGTCAGTGTTATATTTGTATGTTGATGTCGATTTCTTCTTGCTTTTTCGCATTAGGTCCGATTTAATTTGGAACTGGATTCCGTGGTGATCAGAGGAGGGTATTATCTCACTATTAACTTTCCAGTCTAATATAAAATTGGCTGTGCGCGGAGTAGCAAAAGTGAGATCTACTATAGAATACCTAGTTTGGTTGTGCGTGATGGTCTCGAACGTGGGCTCATTGCCAGTATTGCAGTTTATCAGATCGTAGTTAACAGCAAGGTCGTGGATTTCTCTGCCACGTTCATTATTTCTTGCTGATCCCCACGTAGTATGCCACCCATTGAAGTCCCCACAGACAATGTGCTCTCTATTAACACTTTGCTGAAGGTATTGCTCTAGGTGCAACATCGTCTGCGCAGGATCCTCTCCCGGTTCGACATACACAGACGATATCAGCAACTTTTTGTTATTTTCGACTGTGACTTCCACTGCAATAAAGTTGGCGGTGTCATATTGAGTCAGCCCGATGTAACCTCCTAGTTTCTTTCTTACCGCAATACACGCTTTTGTTCTACTGTTATTAGTGCCATGTTGATAAAGATCATATCCATCGATGCTCTGAACACCAGTTTTATTTTTGCCTACATAAGGCTCAGTTATGCATATAATGTCATACAAATGATCTCTAGAACACTGTATTAATTCTTGGAAAGCGTTATTACCACGACCCAAGTTACATTGTACAACTGTAATATTTAGTTTACTATTTATATTTACCACTGGGACGCCCTTATGAATAACGAACTGAGATCCTAGCTATGCGATCCCACTTGATCCACTCTGGGCACTGATGACTGAAAGCGACATGACTATGATCTCTCTTCTGCTCACGACAGTTTGTGCAGCATGGCACTGTAAAAGTTTTTGGGCAGCTGCGGGTGTCATGAGAGTCCGCGCATTGCCCACATTTGCTGTTTGATGTGCAGTTGACAGCGCGATGTCCGTAGCCCATGCATTTAAAACATTGCATGACCGGCGATTGATCCACTGCAAGGATAGACTGGTATCCGACTTTAATCTTCTGTAGTAGCATCAGCTTGTGTAGCTGCGGATTGACCTCAATGACTACATTCTTGGTCAGTTCATTCCGTCCCTTGGTGCTTCGTATGTATTTAATATACATATTATCCGGGTCAGCACTTTCAATCAGTCTAGAGTTCTGTTTCTTTATTGCATCCACAATGAGCTCATTTGCGTTGTCATTTATTACACCTAGTAGTCTTATGTTGGGATTGCGAAGTTGTGGGACCCCTACTGTGACACCTGAGGTTTTTTCTTTGATGGCAGAACTGAGTGTACGTCTGTCATTCTCAGTCTCACAGTTAATGACTACCTTGTTCCTTTTAGTATGGCGTACACTCTTGACGCCCACGCCCAGTTCTATCAGGTCAACCTTCTTTTGCACTTCGTTGAGAGTGTCCTTACTCTCTTTACGAGGATCAACCGACTCCAGGATGACCGCGTAGCTGGTATCCTGAGTGACACGGTTATAATTATTTTTATTTTTCTTTTTGAGAGTACTAGAGGTTGTGGCTACCGCTGTTTCGGTTTCGGATTCGATTTCTCGATGGGCTGTCGCTGAGGATCTCTTTCTTTTGCTTTTCTTGCTTAGTACTTCTATAAATCCGTCATTGTCATTGTTTTTCTCCTCATCGTCTAAGGGGCGGGTCAGTGCGTGCACTACAAGCTCATTGATTTTTGCCTGTTCATCAATGAGCCTGTCAATTTGGACCGTTATCCCA
>NC_062980.1:5000-27500 GCF_023078275.1 Leguminivora glycinivorella | reverse complement strand
CAATTTGACAGTTTTGAGCAAACATATAATTTTGACAGTTTTTACGGAAAATGTCAATTTGATAGTTTAGACAGAAAACATCATTTTGACAGTTTTGACAGAAAATATCAATTTGACAGTTTTGACAGAAAACATCATTTTGACAGTTTTGACAGAAAATGTCAATTTGACAGTTTTGAACTAAAATGTCATTTTGACAGTGTTTCTCAAAATATCATTTTGACAGTTTTGATCAAACATGTCATTTTGACAGTTTTGACAGAAAATGTTAATTTAACAGTTTGACACACTTTGTCATTTTTAACCCATAGTGTCATTCTGACAGATATTAACTCAAAATGATTTTTTAACATTTTGTTCAGAAAAATTTGATTTTAGTCACTGTCTTAGTATAAGACTGCATTAAAAGTGAAATTTAACAGATTTTATGCAAAAATGACATTTTTATATTATCTCGGAAACGTTAAGAGCTAGCTCAAAAATAATGCGATTTTTGATCATTTCACACCCATAGGGTGTGAGTTTATCGAAATCTGTAAAGGTATTTTTCGATATGTCAAAATCTATCAAAATGTCAATTTTGAAAAAAAAGTTGTCCAAAAATAAAAATAAAATGTCATTTTGATACGGAAACATATAACTCGTGTGGTACTAAAGTACCACCGACAGTCCAAATCTGAAGTCCATTTTCAGATATCTCAAACCGTTTCTGAGCTATGACGTCTTAAAGTTGACAGATTTTTAGAAAATGACACAAGTTCACAGTTTTTGGCCTAAGGTGTCGCTTGCTAATTTATTGGCCAAATGACGTGGAGTTTTGACAGTTTTGACACGAGACTGTCACTTTGACAAAATCTTGGCATAAAATGACATTTTTACATTTTTTGTAGAAAATTATGATTTTTGTGACATTCTTAATATAAGGTGATATTAAAAGTGCAATTTAACAGATTTTATGCAAAAATGAAATTTTTCATATTATCTCGGAAACGGTAGGAGCTAGCTCAAAAATAATGTGATTTTTGATCATTTCACACCCACAGGGTGTGAGTTTATCGAAATCTGTAAAGGTATTTTTCGATATGTCAAAATCTGTCAAAATGTCAATTTTGAAAAAAAGTTGTCCAAAATTAAAAAAAAAAAAAGTCATTTTGATACGGAAACATATAACTCGTGTGGTACTGAAGTACCACCGACAGTCCAAATCTGAAGTCCATTTTCAGATATCTCAAACAGTTTCTGAGCTATGACGTCTTAAAGTTGACAGATTTTTAGAAAATGACACAAGTTCACAGTTTTTGGCCTAAGGTGTCGCTTGCTAATTTATTGGCCAAATGACGTGGAGTTTTGACAGTTTTGACACGAGACTGTCACTTTGACAAAATCTTGGCATAAAATGACATTTTTACATTTTTTGTAGAAAATTATGATTTTTGTGACATTCTTAATATAAGGTGATATTAAAAGTGCAATTTAACAGATTTTATACAAAAATGAAATTTTTCATATTATCTCGGAAACGGTAGGAGCTAGCTCAAAAATAATGTGATTTTTGATCATTTCACACCCAAAGGGTGTGAGTTTATCGAAATCTGTAAAGGTATTTTTCGATATGTCAAAATCTGTCAAAATGTCAATTTTGAAAAAAAGTTGTCCAAAATTTAAAAAAAAAAGTCATTTTGATACGGAAACATATAACTCGTGTGGTACTAAAGTACCACCGACAGTCCAAATCTGAAGTCCATTTTCAGATATCTCAAACCGTTTCTGAGCTATCGCGTCTTGAAGTTGACAGATTTTTACAAAATGACACAAATTCACAGTTTTTGGCCAAAGTGTCGTTTTCTAATTTATTGGCCAAATGACATGGAATTTTAACAGTTTTTACACAAGACTGTTACTTTGACAGATTTTAAGCTCAAAATGACATTTTAACATTTTTTGTAAAAAATTATGATTTTCTGTAACATGCTTAGTATAAGTCGATATTAAAAGTGTAATTTATCAGATTTTAAGCAAAAATGACATTTTTCGTATTATCTCGGAAACGGTAGGAGCTAGCTCAAAAATAATGTGATTTTTGATCATTTCACACCCCTAGGGTGTGAGTTTATCGAAATCTGTAAAGGTGATTTTTGATATGTCAAAATGTCTATTTTGAAAAAAAGTAGTCCAAAATTAAAAAAAAAAAGTCATTTTGATACGGAAACATATAACTCGTGTGGTACTAATGTACCACCGACAGTCCAAATCTGAAGTCCATTTTCCGATATCTGTAACCGTTTCTGAGCTATCACGTCTTGAAGTTGACAGATTTTTACAAAATGACACAAATTCACAGTTTTTGGCCTAAGTGTCGTTTTCTAATTTATTGGCCAAATGACACGGAATTTTAACAGTTTTTACACAAGACTGTTCCTTTGACAGATTTTAAGCTCAAAATGACATTTTAACATTTTTTGTAGAAAATTATGATTTTAGTAACATGCTTAGTATAAGTCGATATTAAAAGTGCAATTTATCAGATTTTAAGCAAAAATGACATTTTTCGTATTATCTCGGAAACGATAAGAGCTAGCTCAAAAATAATGCGATTTTTGATCATTTCACACCCTATGGGTGTGAGTTTATCGAAATCTGTAAAGGTATTTTTCGATATGCCAAAATCTGTCAAAATGTCAATTTTGAAAAAAGTTGTTCAAAAATGAAAAAAATAATGTCAGTCTGATACAGAAACATATAAGAAGTGGGAATGTGAAAATAATTTTATTCTAACTATAACCGTTCCTGAGCTATGACATTCTGAATTTGACAGATTTTTAGAATATGACACAAGTTCACAGCTTTTGATCTAAGGTGCCGTTTGTTAATTTATTGGCCAAATGACATGGAATTTTGTCACTTTGATAGATTTTTGTCTCAAAATGCCATTTTAATATTTTTTGTAGAAAATTAAGATTTTAGTAACATTCTTAGTACAAGACGACATAAAAAGTGCTATTTAACAGATTTTATGCAAACATGTCATTTTTCATATTATCTCGGAAACGGTAAGAGCTAGCTCAAAAATAATGTGACTATCGATTTATCGAAATCTGTCAAAATAACAATTTGGAAATTGAAAAAATGTTTTTTTTTCCCCCCATTAGATAAAATACCCATGCTACTCAGAAAACTTATATGTGACAGAGTCCGTTTAGGTGCGACGACGAGCGAAGCGAGGAGGAGCGTGTTAGGTTGACAGTGAGCAAACCAACCCACTTTTTCATTTTTGACCAACTTTTTCATTTTAGACCCACTTTCTCATTTTTCACCCACTTTTTCATTTTTGACCCACTTTTTAATTTTTGACCCACTTTTCCATTTTTGACCCACTTTTTCATTTTTCACTCACTTACATTTTTCACCCACTTTTTCATTTTCGACCCACTTTTTCATTTTTCACCCACTTTTTCATTTTTGACCCACTCATTTTTGACCCACTTTTTAATTTTTCACCGAACTTCATTTTTGACTCACTTTTTCATTTTTGACCCACTTTTTCATTTTTGACCCAATTTTTCATTTTAGACACTTTCGTTTTTGACCCACTTTTTCATTTATGACCCACTTTTTCATTTTTGACCAACTTTTCCATTTTTCACCCACTTTTTCATTTTTGACCACTTTTTCATTTTTGACCCACTTTTTCATTTTTCACCGAACTTTTCATTTTTGAATCACTTTTTCATTTTTGACCCACTTTTTCATTTCTGACCCAATTTTTCATTTTAGACACACTTTTTCGTTTTTGACCCACTTTTTCATTTTTGACCCACGTTTTAATTTTTTACCCACTTTTTCATTTTTGACCCAATTTTTCATTTTACACACTTTTTTTTTCGTTTTTGACCCACTTTTTCGTTTTTGACCCACTTTTTCATTTTTTACCCACTTTTTCATATTTTACCCAACTTTTCATTTTTTACCCACTTTTTATTTTTTTTTACCCACTTTTTCATTTTACCCACTTTTTCATTTTTTACCCACTTTTTCATTTTTTACCCACTTTTTCATTTTTTTTACCCACTTTTAGGTTAGGTTAGGTTAGGTTAGGTTAGGTTAGGTTAGGTTAGGTTAGGTTAGGTTAGGTTAGGTTAGGTTAGGTTAGGTTAGGTTAGGTTAGGTTAGGTTAGGTTAGGTTAGGTTAGGTTAGGTTAGGTTAGGTTAGGTTAGGTTAGGTTAGGTTAGGTTAGGTTAGGTTAGGTTAGGTTAGGTTAGGTTAGGTTAGGTTAGGTTAGGTTAGGTTAGGTTAGGTTAGGTTAGGTTAGGTTAGGTTAGGTTAGGTTAGGTTAGGTTAGGTTAGGTTAGGTTAGGTTAGGTTAGGTTAGGTTAGGTTAGGTTAGGTTAGGTTAGGTTAGGTTAGGTTAGGTTAGGTTAGGTTAGGTTAGGTTAGGTTAGGTTAGGTTAGGTTAGGTTAGGTTAGGTTAGGTTAGGTTAGGTTAGGTTAGGTTAGGTTAGGTTAGGTTAGGTTAGGTTAGGTTAGGTTAGGTTAGGTTAGGTTAGGTTAGGTTAGGTTAGGTTAGGTTGTGTTATGTAATGGCGTCGTTGGTGTACAGTCGTCTGTCACGCCGTGAAGGTGCGTTCGATTCCCAGGATTCTATTAACTTTCGGGGGGGTGCCGTGATGACGTGCTAGCGAGCTCATTGCACCCCCCTATAACGGCTTGGACGGAAACGCCGCAGGGGTTTAGTGGGTATTCTCCTCCCCCTCCCTCTGATTAGCAGAGGGGGGAAATGGGAGGAGGGAGTCCCACATACCACCCCCCAATGGGCCTCCTCAGCCCAGGGGTGAGATGCGTAAATGCATTCCCCTGCGTCAAAAAAAAAAAAAAAAAAAAAAAAAAGGTTAGGTTAGGTTAGGTTAGGTTAGGTTAGGTTAGGTTAGGTTAGGTTAGGTTAGGTTAGGTTAGGTTAGGTTAGGTTAGGTTAGGTTAGGTTAGGTTAGGTTAGGTTAGGTTAGGTTAGGTTAGGTTAGGTTAGGTTAGGTTAGGTTAGGTTAGGTTAGGTTAGGTTAGGTTAGGTTAGGTTAGGTTAGGTTAGGTTAGGTTAGGTTAGGTTAGGTTAGGTTAGGTTAGGTTAGGTTAGGTTATAGGTACCGTCCTCGGTAGATTTCTTTCAAACTTGGTATAGGGGCTTTATTTTACATGATCTATCTATGGTTTTTCGCTTTTGGGTGGAAATGTTCCTGCGTCTGGTACCTCCCATACATTTGTTTTTGTTTTTTTTTTTTCTCCGCTTTGGTTTTCTTTTAAGGGTGTTGGATTTATAGCCACCCCAAAATTTAAGTAATTTTGCATCGAATGCAATTTTTTTCATGAAAATCGGATAATAAACAAAAATTTTAGACCCGGGTTAGATTATTTCAAAATTTTTTTTTTGTCCAAATCGATCCAAAAAAGGTCTATATATACGAAAACATAATATTCGTGTGGCACTAACGTGCCACCGAAAGCCCAAATCTGAAGTCCATTTTGCTCTATCTCTTACCGTTTCCGAGATATAACGTCATGAATGTACCAAAAATAGCAAACTTTTACTATTTTGTACTAAATGATTGCTATTTCAAAAATTCAGGCGCTCATGAGCGATTAGTATGGAAAACGTAAAATCCGACTCGCACTTGACCAATTTTCATACAAAGTTGTGTTTTTATAGTTTTGATGGAATTTTCATATTTTGTATGTATATATTGGTGTAAAATTAATATGTTATAATTGTTGTTAACAGTATCTGTCAAACTGTCAAATTTGACAGACTTTTGTCATATTTGGTTTTGGTTATAAATGATGTCATTTCTTTTCATAATATTATTTATCTTAATGATAATTGACAGATTTTGACAGTTTTGACAGAAAAAGTCAATTTGACAGTTTTCACAGAAAACATCATTTTGACAGTTTTGACAGAAAACATCATTTTGACAGTTTTGACAGAAAATGTCAATTTGACAGTTTTGAGCAAACATGTAATTTTGACAGTTTTTACGGAAAATGTCAATTTGATAGTTTAGACAGAAAACATCATTTTGACAGTTTTGACAGAAAATGTCAATTTGACAGTTTTGACCAAACATCATTTTGACAGTTTTCACAGAAACATCATCATTTTGACAGTTTTGACAGAAAACATCATTTTGACAGTTTTGACAGAAAATGTCAATTTGACAGTTTTGAGCAAACATATAATTTTGACAGTTTTTACGGAAAATGTCAATTTGATAGTTTAGACAGAAAACATCATTTTGACAGTTTTGACAGAAAATATCAATTTGACAGTTTTGACAGAAAACATCATTTTGACAGTTTTGACAGAAAATGTCAATTTGACAGTTTTGAACTAAAATGTCATTTTGACAGTGTTTCTCAAAATATCATTTTGACAGTTTTGATCAAACATGTCATTTTGACAGTTTTGACAGAAAATGTTAATTTAACAGTTTGACACACTTTGTCATTTTTAACCCATAGTGTCATTCTGACAGATATTAACTCAAAATGATTTTTTAACATTTTGTTCAGAAAAATTTGATTTTAGTCACTGTCTTAGTATAAGACTGCATTAAAAGTGAAATTTAACAGATTTTATGCAAAAATGACATTTTTATATTATCTCGGAAACGTTAAGAGCTAGCTCAAAAATAATGCGATTTTTGATCATTTCACACCCATAGGGTGTGAGTTTATCGAAATCTGTAAAGGTATTTTTCGATATGTCAAAATCTATCAAAATGTCAATTTTGAAAAAAAGTTGTCCAAAAATAAAAATAAAATGTCATTTTGATACGGAAACATATAACTCGTGTGGTACTAAAGTACCACCGACAGTCCAAATCTGAAGTCCATTTTCAGATATCTCAAACCGTTTCTGAGCTATGACGTCTTAAAGTTGACAGATTTTTAGAAAATGACACAAGTTCACAGTTTTTGGCCTAAGGTGTCGCTTGCTAATTTATTGGCCAAATGACGTGGAGTTTTGACAGTTTTGACACGAGACTGTCACTTTGACAAAATCTTGGCATAAAATGACATTTTTACATTTTTTGTAGAAAATTATGATTTTTGTGACATTCTTAATATAAGGTGATATTAAAAGTGCAATTTAACAGATTTTATGCAAAAATGAAATTTTTCATATTATCTCGGAAACGGTAGGAGCTAGCTCAAAAATAATGTGATTTTTGATCATTTCACACCCACAGGGTGTGAGTTTATCGAAATCTGTAAAGGTATTTTTCGATATGTCAAAATCTGTCAAAATGTCAATTTTGAAAAAAAAGTTGTCCAAAATTAAAAAAAAAGTCATTTTGATACGGAAACATATAACTCGTGTGGTACTGAAGTACCACCGACAGTCCAAATCTGAAGTCCATTTTCAGATATCTCAAACAGTTTCTGAGCTATGACGTCTTAAAGTTGACAGATTTTTAGAAAATGACACAAGTTCACAGTTTTTGGCCTAAGGTGTCGCTTGCTAATTTATTGGCCAAATGACGTGGAGTTTTGACAGTTTTGACACGAGACTGTCACTTTGACAAAATCTTGGCATAAAATGACATTTTTACATTTTTTGTAGAAAATTATGATTTTTGTGACATTCTTAATATAAGGTGATATTAAAAGTGCAATTTAACAGATTTTATACAAAAATGAAATTTTTCATATTATCTCGGAAACGGTAGGAGCTAGCTCAAAAATAATGTGATTTTTGATCATTTCACACCCAAAGGGTGTGAGTTTATCGAAATCTGTAAAGGTATTTTTCGATATGTCAAAATCTGTCAAAATGTCAATTTTGAAAAAAAGTTGTCCAAAATTTAAAAAAAAAAGTCATTTTGATACGGAAACATATAACTCGTGTGGTACTAAAGTACCACCGACAGTCCAAATCTGAAGTCCATTTTCAGATATCTCAAACCGTTTCTGAGCTATCGCGTCTTGAAGTTGACAGATTTTTACAAAATGACACAAATTCACAGTTTTTGGCCAAAGTGTCGTTTTCTAATTTATTGGCCAAATGACATGGAATTTTAACAGTTTTTACACAAGACTGTTACTTTGACAGATTTTAAGCTCAAAATGACATTTTAACATTTTTTGTAAAAAATTATGATTTTCTGTAACATGCTTAGTATAAGTCGATATTAAAAGTGTAATTTATCAGATTTTAAGCAAAAATGACATTTTTCGTATTATCTCGGAAACGGTAGGAGCTAGCTCAAAAATAATGTGATTTTTGATCATTTCACACCCCTAGGGTGTGAGTTTATCGAAATCTGTAAAGGTGATTTTTGATATGTCAAAATGTCTATTTTGAAAAAAAAGTAGTCCAAAATTAAAAAAAAAGTCATTTTGATACGGAAACATATAACTCGTGTGGTACTAATGTACCACCGACAGTCCAAATCTGAAGTCCATTTTCCGATATCTGTAACCGTTTCTGAGCTATCACGTCTTGAAGTTGACAGATTTTTACAAAATGACACAAATTCACAGTTTTTGGCCTAAGTGTCGTTTTCTAATTTATTGGCCAAATGACACGGAATTTTAACAGTTTTTACACAAGACTGTTCCTTTGACAGATTTTAAGCTCAAAATGACATTTTAACATTTTTTGTAGAAAATTATGATTTTAGTAACATGCTTAGTATAAGTCGATATTAAAAGTGCAATTTATCAGATTTTAAGCAAAAATGACATTTTTCGTATTATCTCGGAAACGATAAGAGCTAGCTCAAAAATAATGCGATTTTTGATCATTTCACACCCTATGGGTGTGAGTTTATCGAAATCTGTAAAGGTATTTTTCGATATGCCAAAATCTGTCAAAATGTCAATTTTGAAAAAAAAGTTGTTCAAAAATGAAAAAAATAATGTCAGTCTGATACAGAAACATATAAGAAGTGGGAATGTGAAAATAATTTTATTCTAACTATAACCGTTCCTGAGCTATGACATTCTGAATTTGACAGATTTTTAGAATATGACACAAGTTCACAGCTTTTGATCTAAGGTGCCGTTTGTTAATTTATTGGCCAAATGACATGGAATTTTGTCACTTTGATAGATTTTTGTCTCAAAATGCCATTTTAATATTTTTTGTAGAAAATTAAGATTTTAGTAACATTCTTAGTACAAGACGACATAAAAAGTGCTATTTAACAGATTTTATGCAAACATGTCATTTTTCATATTATCTCGGAAACGGTAAGAGCTAGCTCAAAAATAATGTGACTATCGATTTATCGAAATCTGTCAAAATAACAATTTGGAAATTGAAAAAATGTTTTTTTTTCCCCCCATTAGATAAAATACCCATGCTACTCAGAAAACTTATATGTGACAGAGTCCGTTTAGGTGCGACGACGAGCGAAGCGAGGAGGAGCGTGTTAGGTTGACAGTGAGCAAACCAACCCACTTTTTCATTTTTGACCAACTTTTTCATTTTAGACCCACTTTCTCATTTTTCACCCACTTTTTCATTTTTGACCCACTTTTTAATTTTTGACCCACTTTTCCATTTTTGACCCACTTTTTCATTTTTCACTCACTTACATTTTTCACCCACTTTTTCATTTTCGACCCACTTTTTCATTTTTCACCCACTTTTTCATTTTTGACCCACTCATTTTTGACCCACTTTTTAATTTTTCACCGAACTTCATTTTTGACTCACTTTTTCATTTTTGACCCACTTTTTCATTTTTGACCCAATTTTTCATTTTAGACACTTTCGTTTTTGACCCACTTTTTCATTTATGACCCACTTTTTCATTTTTGACCAACTTTTCCATTTTTCACCCACTTTTTCATTTTTGACCACTTTTTCATTTTTGACCCACTTTTTCATTTTTCACCGAACTTTTCATTTTTGAATCACTTTTTCATTTTTGACCCACTTTTTCATTTCTGACCCAATTTTTCATTTTAGACACACTTTTTCGTTTTTGACCCACTTTTTCATTTTTGACCCACGTTTTAATTTTTTACCCACTTTTTCATTTTTGACCCAATTTTTCATTTTACACACTTTTTTTTTCGTTTTTGACCCACTTTTTCGTTTTTGACCCACTTTTTCATTTTTTACCCACTTTTTCATATTTTACCCAACTTTTCATTTTTTACCCACTTTTTTTTTTTTTTTACCCACTTTTTCATTTTACCCACTTTTTCATTTTTTACCCACTTTTTCATTTTTTACCCACTTTTTCATTTTTTTTACCCACTTTTAGGTTAGGTTAGGGTTAGGTTAGGTTAGGTTAGGTTAGGTTAGGTTAGGTTAGGTTAGGTTAGGTTAGGTTAGGTTAGGTTAGGTTAGGTTAGGTTAGGTTAGGTTAGGTTAGGTTAGGTTAGGTTAGGTTAGGTTAGGTTAGGTTAGGTTAGGTTAGGTTAGGTTAGGTTAGGTTAGGTTAGGTTAGGTTAGGTTAGGTTAGGTTAGGTTAGGTTAGGTTAGGTTAGGTTAGGTTAGGTTAGGTTAGGTTAGGTTAGGTTAGGTTAGGTTAGGTTAGGTTAGGTTAGGTTAGGTTAGGTTAGGTTAGGTTAGGTTAGGTTAGGTTAGGTTAGGTTAGGTTAGGTTAGGTTAGGTTAGGTTAGGTTAGGTTAGGTTAGGTTAGGTTAGGTTAGGTTAGGTTAGGTTAGGTTAGGTTAGGTTAGGTTAGGTTAGGTTAGGTTAGGTTAGGTTAGGTTAGGTTAGGTTAGGTTAGGTTAGGTTAGGTTAGGTTAGGTTAGGTTAGGTTAGGTTAGGTTAGGTTAGGTTGTGTTATGTAATGGCGTCGTTGGTGTACAGTCGTCTGTCACGCCGTGAAGGTGCGTTCGATTCCCAGGATTCTATTAACTTTCGGGGGGGTGCCGTGATGACGTGCTAGCGAGCTCATTGCACCCCCCTATAACGGCTTGGACGGAAACGCCGCAGGGGTTTAGTGGGTATTCTCCTCCCCTCCCTCTGATTAGCAGAGGGGGAAATGGGAGGAGGGAGTCCCACATACCACCCCCCAATGGGCCTCCTCAGCCCAGGGGTGAGATGCGTAAATGCATTCCCCTGCGTCAAAAAAAAAAAAAAAAAAAAAAAAAAAAAGGTTAGGTTAGGTTAGGTTAGGTTAGGTTAGGTTAGGTTAGGTTAGGTTAGGTTAGGTTAGGTTAGGTTAGGTTAGGTTAGGGTTAGGTTAGGTTAGGTTGGGTTAGGTTAGGTTAGGTTAGGTTAGGTTAGGTTAGGTTAGGTTAGGTTAGGTTAGGTTAGGTTAGGTTAGGTTAGGTTAGGTTAGGTTAGGTTAGGTTAGGTTAGGTTAGGTTAGGTTAGGTTAGGTTAGGTTAGGTTAGGTTAGGTTAGGTTAGGTTAGGTTAGGTTAGGTTAGGTTAGGTTAGGTTATAGGTACCGTCCTCGGTAGATTTCTTTCAAACTTGGTATAGGGGCTTTATTTTACATGATCTATCTATGGTTTTTCGCTTTTGGGTGGAAATGTTCCTGCGTCTGGTACCTCCCATACATTTGTTTTTGTTTTTTTTTTCTCCGCTTTGGTTTTCTTTTAAGGGTGTTGGATTTATAGCCACCCCAAAATTTAAGTAATTTTGCATCGAATGCAATTTTTTTCATGAAAATCGGATAATAAACAAAAATTTTAGACCCGGGTTAGATTATTTCAAAATTTTTTTTTTGTCCAAATCGATCCAAAAAAGGTCTATATATACGAAAACATAATATTCGTGTGGCACTAACGTGCCACCGAAAGCCCAAATCTGAAGTCCATTTTGCTCTATCTCTTACCGTTTCCGAGATATAACGTCATGAATGTACCAAAAATAGCAAACTTTTACTATTTTGTACTAAATGATTGCTATTTCAAAAATTCAGGCGCTCATGAGCGATTAGTATGGAAAACGTAAAATCCGACTCGCACTTGACCAATTTTCATACAAAGTTGTGTTTTTATAGTTTTGATGGAATTTTCATATTTTGTATGTATATATTGGTGTAAAATTAATATGTTATAATTGTTGTTAACAGTATCTGTCAAACTGTCAAATTTGACAGACTTTTGTCATATTTGGTTTTGGTTATAAATGATGTCATTTCTTTTCATAATATTATTTATCTTAATGATAATTGACAGATTTTGACAGTTTTGACAGAAAAAGTCAATTTGACAGTTTTCACAGAAAACATCATTTTGACAGTTTTGACAGAAAACATCATTTTGACAGTTTTGACAGAAAATGTCAATTTGACAGTTTTGAGCAAACATGTAATTTTGACAGTTTTTACGGAAAATGTCAATTTGATAGTTTAGACAGAAAACATCATTTTGACAGTTTTGACAGAAAATGTCAATTTGACAGTTTTGACCAAACATCATTTTGACAGTTTTCACAGAAAACATCATTTTGACAGTTTTGACAGAAAACATCATTTTGACAGTTTTGACAGAAAATGTCAATTTGACAGTTTTGAGCAAACATATAATTTTGACAGTTTTTACGGAAAATGTCAATTTGATAGTTTAGACAGAAAACATCATTTTGACAGTTTTGACAGAAAATATCAATTTGACAGTTTTGACAGAAAACATCATTTTGACAGTTTTGACAGAAAATGTCAATTTGACAGTTTTGAACTAAAATGTCATTTTGACAGTGTTTCTCAAAATATCATTTTGACAGTTTTGATCAAACATGTCATTTTGACAGTTTTGACAGAAAATGTTAATTTAACAGTTTGACACACTTTGTCATTTTTAACCCATAGTGTCATTCTGACAGATATTAACTCAAAATGATTTTTTAACATTTTGTTCAGAAAAATTTGATTTTAGTCACTGTCTTAGTATAAGACTGCATTAAAAGTGAAATTTAACAGATTTTATGCAAAAATGACATTTTTATATTATCTCGGAAACGTTAAGAGCTAGCTCAAAAATAATGCGATTTTTGATCATTTCACACCCATAGGGTGTGAGTTTATCGAAATCTGTAAAGGTATTTTTCGATATGTCAAAATCTATCAAAATGTCAATTTTGAAAAAAAAGTTGTCCAAAAATAAAAATAAAATGTCATTTTGATACGGAAACATATAACTCGTGTGGTACTAAAGTACCACCGACAGTCCAAATCTGAAGTCCATTTTCAGATATCTCAAACCGTTTCTGAGCTATGACGTCTTAAAGTTGACAGATTTTTAGAAAATGACACAAGTTCACAGTTTTTGGCCTAAGGTGTCGCTTGCTAATTTATTGGCCAAATGACGTGGAGTTTTGACAGTTTTGACACGAGACTGTCACTTTGACAAAATCTTGGCATAAAATGACATTTTTACATTTTTTGTAGAAAATTATGATTTTTGTGACATTCTTAATATAAGGTGATATTAAAAGTGCAATTTAACAGATTTTATGCAAAAATGAAATTTTTCATATTATCTCGGAAACGGTAGGAGCTAGCTCAAAAATAATGTGATTTTTGATCATTTCACACCCACAGGGTGTGAGTTTATCGAAATCTGTAAAGGTATTTTTCGATATGTCAAAATCTGTCAAAATGTCAATTTTGAAAAAAAAGTTGTCCAAAATTAAAAAAAAAAAGTCATTTTGATACGGAAACATATAACTCGTGTGGTACTGAAGTACCACCGACAGTCCAAATCTGAAGTCCATTTTCAGATATCTCAAACAGTTTCTGAGCTATGACGTCTTAAAGTTGACAGATTTTTAGAAAATGACACAAGTTCACAGTTTTTGGCCTAAGGTGTCGCTTGCTAATTTATTGGCCAAATGACGTGGAGTTTTGACAGTTTTGACACGAGACTGTCACTTTGACAAAATCTTGGCATAAAATGACATTTTTACATTTTTTGTAGAAAATTATGATTTTTGTGACATTCTTAATATAAGGTGATATTAAAAGTGCAATTTAACAGATTTTATACAAAAATGAAATTTTTCATATTATCTCGGAAACGGTAGGAGCTAGCTCAAAAATAATGTGATTTTTGATCATTTCACACCCAAAGGGTGTGAGTTTATCGAAATCTGTAAAGGTATTTTTCGATATGTCAAAATCTGTCAAAATGTCAATTTTGAAAAAAAGTTGTCCAAAATTTAAAAAAAAAAGTCATTTTGATACGGAAACATATAACTCGTGTGGTACTAAAGTACCACCGACAGTCCAAATCTGAAGTCCATTTTCAGATATCTCAAACCGTTTCTGAGCTATCGCGTCTTGAAGTTGACAGATTTTTACAAAATGACACAAATTCACAGTTTTTGGCCAAAGTGTCGTTTTCTAATTTATTGGCCAAATGACATGGAATTTTAACAGTTTTTACACAAGACTGTTACTTTGACAGATTTTAAGCTCAAAATGACATTTTAACATTTTTTGTAAAAAATTATGATTTTCTGTAACATGCTTAGTATAAGTCGATATTAAAAGTGTAATTTATCAGATTTTAAGCAAAAATGACATTTTTCGTATTATCTCGGAAACGGTAGGAGCTAGCTCAAAAATAATGTGATTTTTGATCATTTCACACCCCTAGGGTGTGAGTTTATCGAAATCTGTAAAGGTGATTTTTGATATGTCAAAATGTCTATTTTGAAAAAAAAGTAGTCCAAAATTAAAAAAAAAAGTCATTTTGATACGGAAACATATAACTCGTGTGGTACTAATGTACCACCGACAGTCCAAATCTGAAGTCCATTTTCCGATATCTGTAACCGTTTCTGAGCTATCACGTCTTGAAGTTGACAGATTTTTACAAAATGACACAAATTCACAGTTTTTGGCCTAAGTGTCGTTTTCTAATTTATTGGCCAAATGACACGGAATTTTAACAGTTTTTACACAAGACTGTTCCTTTGACAGATTTTAAGCTCAAAATGACATTTTAACATTTTTTGTAGAAAATTATGATTTTAGTAACATGCTTAGTATAAGTCGATATTAAAAGTGCAATTTATCAGATTTTAAGCAAAAATGACATTTTTCGTATTATCTCGGAAACGATAAGAGCTAGCTCAAAAATAATGCGATTTTTGATCATTTCACACCCTATGGGTGTGAGTTTATCGAAATCTGTAAAGGTATTTTTCGATATGCCAAAATCTGTCAAAATGTCAATTTTGAAAAAAAGTTGTTCAAAAATGAAAAAAATAATGTCAGTCTGATACAGAAACATATAAGAAGTGGGAATGTGAAAATAATTTTATTCTAACTATAACCGTTCCTGAGCTATGACATTCTGAATTTGACAGATTTTTAGAATATGACACAAGTTCACAGCTTTTGATCTAAGGTGCCGTTTGTTAATTTATTGGCCAAATGACATGGAATTTTGTCACTTTGATAGATTTTTGTCTCAAAATGCCATTTTAATATTTTTTGTAGAAAATTAAGATTTTAGTAACATTCTTAGTACAAGACGACATAAAAAGTGCTATTTAACAGATTTTATGCAAACATGTCATTTTTCATATTATCTCGGAAACGGTAAGAGCTAGCTCAAAAATAATGTGACTATCGATTTATCGAAATCTGTCAAAATAACAATTTGGAAATTGAAAAAATGTTTTTTTTTCCCCCCCATTAGATAAAATACCCATGCTACTCAGAAAACTTATATGTGACAGAGTCCGTTTAGGTGCGACGACGAGCGAAGCGAGGAGGAGCGTGTTAGGTTGACAGTGAGCAAACCAACCCACTTTTTCATTTTTGACCAACTTTTTCATTTTAGACCCACTTTCTCATTTTTCACCCACTTTTTCATTTTTGACCCACTTTTTAATTTTTGACCCACTTTTCCATTTTTGACCCACTTTTTCATTTTTCACTCACTTACATTTTTCACCCACTTTTTCATTTTCGACCCACTTTTTCATTTTTCACCCACTTTTTCATTTTTGACCCACTCATTTTTGACCCACTTTTTAATTTTTCACCGAACTTCATTTTTGACTCACTTTTTCATTTTTGACCCACTTTTTCATTTTTGACCCAATTTTTCATTTTAGACACTTTCGTTTTTGACCCACTTTTTCATTTATGACCCACTTTTTCATTTTTGACCAACTTTTCCATTTTTCACCCACTTTTTCATTTTTGACCACTTTTTCATTTTTGACCCACTTTTTCATTTTTCACCGAACTTTTCATTTTTGAATCACTTTTTCATTTTTGACCCACTTTTTCATTTCTGACCCAATTTTTCATTTTAGACACACTTTTTCGTTTTTGACCCACTTTTTCATTTTTGACCCACGTTTTAATTTTTTACCCACTTTTTCATTTTTGACCCAATTTTTCATTTTACACACTTTTTTTTCGTTTTTGACCCACTTTTTCGTTTTTGACCCACTTTTTCATTTTTTACCCACTTTTTCATATTTTACCCAACTTTTCATTTTTTACCCACTTTTTTTTTTTTTTACCCACTTTTTCATTTTACCCACTTTTTCATTTTTTACCCACTTTTTCATTTTTTACCCACTTTTTCATTTTTTTTACCCACTTTTTTAGGTTAGGTTAGGTTAGGTTAGGTTAGGTTAGGTTAGGTTAGGTTAGGTTAGGTTAGGTTAGGTTAGGTTAGGTTAGGTTAGGTTAGGTTAGGTTAGGTTAGGTTAGGTTAGGTTAGGTTAGGTTAGGTTAGGTTAGGTTAGGTTAGGTTAGGTTAGGTTAGGTTAGGTTAGGTTAGGTTAGGTTAGGTTAGGTTAGGTTAGGTTAGGTTAGGTTAGGTTAGGTTAGGTTAGGTTAGGTTAGGTTAGGTTAGGTTAGGTTAGGTTAGGTTAGGTTAGGTTAGGTTAGGTTAGGTTAGGTTAGGTTAGGTTAGGTTAGGTTAGGTTAGGTTAGGTTAGGTTAGGTTAGGTTAGGTTAGGTTAGGTTAGGTTAGGTTAGGTTAGGTTAGGTTAGGTTAGGTTAGGTTAGGTTAGGTTAGGTTAGGTTAGGTTAGGTTAGGTTAGGTTAGGTTAGGTTAGGTTAGGTTAGGTTAGGTTAGGTTAGGTTAGGTTAGGTTAGGTTAGGTTAGGTTAGGTTAGGTTAGGTTAGGTTAGGTTAGGTTAGGTTAGGTTAGGTTAGGTTAGGTTAGGTTAGGTTAGGTTAGGTTAGGTTAGGTTAGGTTAGGTTAGGTTAGGTTAGGTTAGGTTAGGTTAGGTTAGGTTAGGTTAGGTTAGGTTAGGTTAGGTTAGGTTAGGTTAGGTTAGGTTAGGTTAGGTTAGGTTAGGTTAGGTTAGGTTAGGTTAGGTTAGGTTAGGTTAGGTTAGGTTAGGTTAGGTTAGGTTAGGTTAGGTTAGGTTAGGTTAGGTTAGGTTAGGTTAGGTTAGGTTAGGTTAGGTTAGGTTAGGTTAGGTTAGGTTAGGTTAGGTTAGGTTAGGTTAGGTTAGGTTAGGTTAGGTTAGGTTAGGTTAGGTTAGGTTAGGTTAGGTTAGGTTAGGTTAGGTTAGGTTAGGTTAGGTTAGGTTAGGTTAGGTTAGGTTAGGTTAGGTTAGGTTAGGTTAGGTTAGGTTAGGTTAGGTTAGGTTAGGTTAGGTTAGGTTAGGTTAGGTTAGGTTAGGTTAGGTTAGGTTAGGTTAGGTTAGGTTAGGTTAGGTTAGGTTAGGTTAGGTTAGGTTAGGTTAGGTTAGGTTAGGTTAGGTTAGGTTAGGTTAGGTTAGGTTAGGTTAGGTTAGGTTAGGTTAGGTTAGGTTAGGTTAGGTTAGGTTAGGTTAGGTTAGGTTAGGTTAGGTTAGGTTAGGTTAGGTTAGGTTAGGTTAGGTTAGGTTAGGTTAGGTTAGGTTAGGTTAGGTTAGGTTAGGTTAGGTTAGGTTAGGTTAGGTTAGGTTAGGTTAGGTTAGGTTAGGTTAGGTTAGGTTAGGTTAGGTTAGGTTAGGTTAGGTTAGGTTAGGTTAGGTTAGGTTAGGTTAGGTTAGGTTAGGTTAGGTTAGGTTAGGTTAGGTTAGGTTAGGTTAGGTTAGGTTAGGTTAGGTTAGGTTAGGTTAGGTTAGGTTAGGTTAGGTTAGGTTAGGTTAGGTTAGGTTAGGTTAGGTTAGGTTAGGTTAGGTTAGGTTAGGTTAGGTTAGGTTAGGTTAGGTTAGGTTAGGTTAGGTTAGGTTAGGTTAGGTTAGGTTAGGTTAGGTTAGGTTAGGTTAGGTTAGGTTAGGTTAGGTTAGGTTAGGTTAGGTTAGGTTAGGTTAGGTTAGGTTAGGTTAGGTTAGGTTAGGTTAGGTTAGGTTAGGTTAGGTTAGGTTAGGTTAGGTTAGGTTAGGTTAGGTTAGGTTAGGTTAGGTTAGGTTAGGTTAGGTTAGGTTAGGTTAGGTTAGGTTAGGTTAGGTTAGGTTAGGTTAGGTTAGGTTAGGTTAGGTTAGGTTATAGGTACCGTCCTCGGTAGATTTCTTTCAAACTTGGTATAGGGGCTTTATTTTACATGATCTATCTATGGTTTTTCGCTTTTGGGTGGAAATGTTCCTGCGTCTGGTACCTCCCATACATTTGTTTTTGTTTTTTTTTTCTCCGCTTTGGTTTTCTTTTAATGGTGTTGGATTTATAGCTACCCCAAAATTTAAGTAATTCTGCATCGAATGCAATTTTTTTCATGAAAATCGGATAATAAACAAAAATTTTAGACCCGGGTTAGATTATTTCAAAAATTTTTTTTTGTCCAAATCGATCCAAAAAAAGGTCTATATATACGAAAACATAATATTCGTGTGGCACTAACGTGCCACCGAAAGCCCAAATCTGAAGTCCGTTTTGCTCTATCTCTTACCGTTTCCGAGATATAACGTCATGAATGTACCAAAAATAGCAAACTTTTACTATTTTGTACTAAATGATTGCTATCTCAAAAATTTAGGCGCTCATGAGCGATTAGTATGGAAAACGTAAAATCCGACTCGCACTTGACCAATTTTCATACAAAGTTGTGTTTTTATAGTTTTGATGGAATTTTCATATTTTGTATGTATATATTGGTGTAAAATTAATATGTTATAATTGTTGTTGACAGTATCTGTCAAACTGTCAAATTTGACAGACTTTTGTCATGTTTGGTTTTGGTTATAAATGATGTCATTTCTTTTCATAATATTATTTATCTTAATGATAATTGACAGATTTTGACAGTTTTGACAGAAAAAGTCAATTTGACAGTTTTCACAGAAAACATCATTTTGACAGTTTTGACAGAAAACATCATTTTGACAGTTTTGACAGAAAATGTCAATTTGACAGTTTTGAGCAAACATGTAATTTTGACAGTTTTTACGGAAAATGTCAATTTGATAGTTTAGACAGAAAACATCATTTTGACAGTTTTGACAGAAAATGTCAATTTGACAGTTTTGACCAAACGTCATTTTGACAGTTTTGACAGAAAATGTCAATTTGACAGTTTTGACAGAAAACATCATTTTGACAGTTTTGACAGAAAATGTCAATTTGACAGTTTTGACAAAAAACATCATTTTGACAGTTTTGACAGAAAATGTCAATTTGACAGTTTTGACAGAAAACATCATTTTGACAGTTTTGACAGAAAATGTCAATTTGACAGTTTTGACCAAACGTCATTTTGACAGTTTTGACAGAAAATGTCAATTTGACAGTTTTGACAGAAAACATCATTTTGACAGTTTTGACCAAACGACATTTTGACAGTTTTGACAGAAAATGTCAATTTGACAGTTTTGACAGAAAACATCATTTTGACAGTTTTGACAGAAAATGTCAATTTGACAGTTTTGACAGAAAACATCATTTTGACAGTTTTGACAGAAAATGTCAATTTGACAGTTTTGACCAAACGTCATTTTGACAGTCTTGACAGAAAATGTCAATTTGACAGTTTTGACAGAAAACATCATTTTGACAGTTTTGACCAAACGACATTTTGACAGTTTTGACAGAAAATGTCAATTTGACAGTTTTGACAGAAAACATCATTTTGACAGTTTTGACAGAAAATGTCAATTTGACAGTTTTGAACTAAAATGTCATTTTGACAGTGTTTCTCAAAATATCATTTTGACAGTTTTGATCAAACATGTCATTTTGACAGTTTTGACAGAAAATGTTAATTTAACAGTTTGACCCACTTTGTCATTTTTAACCCATAGTGTCATTCTGACAGATATTAACTCAAAATGATATTTTAACATTTTGTTCAAAAAAATTTGATTTTAGTCACTGTCTTAGTATAAGACTGCATTAAAAGTGAAATTTAACAGATTTTATGCAAAAATGACATTTTTTATATTATCTCGGAAACGTTAAGAGCTAGCTCAAAAATAATGCGATTTTTGATCATTTCACACCCTAAGGGTGTGAGTTTATCGAAATCTGTAAAGGTATTTTTCGATATGTCAAAATCTATCAAAATGTCAATTTTGAAAAAAAAGTTGTCCAAAAATTAAAAAAAAATGTCATTTTGATACGGAAACATATAACTCGTGTGGTACTAAAGTACCACCGACAGTCCAAATCTGAAGTCCATTTTCAGATATCTCAAACCGTTTCTGACCTATGACGTCTTATAGTTGATAGATTTTTAGAAAATGACACAAGTTCACAGTTTTTGGCCTAAGGTGTCGCTTGCTAATTTATTGGTCAAATGACGTGGAGTTTTGACAGTTTTGACACAAGACTGTCACTTTGACAGAATCTTGGCATAAAATGACATTTTTACATTTTTTGTAGAAAATTATGATTTTTGTCACATTCTTAATATAAGGTGATATTAAAAGTGCAATTTAACAGATTTTATGCAAAAATGACATTTTTCATATTATCTCGGAAACGGTAAGAGCTAGCTCAAAAATAATGTGATTTTTGATCATTTCACACCCGTAGGGTGTGAGTTTATCGAAATCTGTAAAGGTATTTTTCGATATGTCAAAATCTGTCAAAATGTCAATTTTGAAAAAAAAGTTGTCCAAAATTAAAAAAAAAAAGTCATTTTGATACGGAAACATATAACTCGTGTGGTACTAAAGTACCACCGACAGTCCAAATCTGAAGTCCATTTTCAGATATCTCAAACCGTTTCTGAGCTATCGCGTCTTGAAGTTGACAGATTTTTACAAAATGACACAAATTCACAGTTTTTGGCCAAAGTGTCGTTTTCTAATTTATTGGCCAAATAACATGGAATTTTAACAGTTTTTACACAAGACTGTTACTTTGACAGATTTTAAGCTCAAAATGACATTTTAACATTTTTTGTAAAAAATTATGATTTTCTGTAACATGCTTAGTATAAGTCGATATTAAAAGTGCAATTTATCAGATTTTAAGCAAAAATGACATTTTTCGTATTATCTCGGAAACGGTAGGAGCTAGCTCAAAAATAATGTGATTTTTGATCATTTCACACCCGTAGGGTGTGAGTTTATCGAAATCTGTAAAGGTGATTTTTGATATGTCAAAATCTGTCAAAATGTCTATTTTGAAAAAAAAGTAGTCCAAAATTAAAAAAAAAAAGTCATTTTGATACGGAAACATATAACTCGTGTGGTACTAAAGTACCACCGACAGTCCGAATCTGAAGTCCATTTTCCGATATCTGTAACCGTTTCTGAGCTATCACGTCTTGAAGTTGACAGATTTTTACAAATTCACAGTTTTTGGCCTAAGTGTCGTTTTCTAATTTATTGGCCAAATGACATGGAATTTTAACAGTTTTTACACAAGACTGTTCCTTTGACAGATTTTAAGCTCAAAATGACATTTTAACATTTTTTGTAGAAAATTATGATTTTAGTAACATGCTTAGTATAAGTCGATATTAAAAGTGCAATTTATCAGATTTTAAGCAAAAATGTCATTTTTCGTATTATCTCGGAAACGGTAAGAGCTAGCTCAAAAATAATGCGATTTTTGATCATTTCACACCCCAAGGGTGTGAGTTTATCGAAATCTGTAAAGGTATTTTTCGATATGCCAAAATCTGTCAAAATGTCAATTTTGAAAAAAAAGTTGTTCAAAAATGAAAAAAATAATGTCAGTCTGATACAGAAACATATAAGAAGTGGGAATGTGAAAATAATTTTATTCTAACTATAACCGTTCCTGAGCTATGACATTCTGAATTTGACAGATTTTTAGAATATGACACAAGTTCACAGCTTTTGGTCCAAGGTGCCGTTTGTTAATTTATTGGCCAAATGACATGGAATTTTGTCACTTTGATAGATTTTTGTCTCAAAATGCCATTTTAATATTTTTTGTAGAAAATTAAGATTTTAGTAACATTCTTAGTACAAGACGACATAAAAAGTGCTATTTAACAGATTTTATGCAAAAATGTCATTTTTCATATTATCTCGGAAACGGTAAGAGCTAGCTCAAAAATAATGTGACTATCGATTTATCGAAATCTGTCAAAATAACAATTTGGAAATTGAAAAAATGTTTTTTTCCCCCCCCATTAGATAAAATACCCATGCTACTCAGAAAACTTATATGTGACAGAGTCCGTTTAGGTGCGACGACGAGCGAAGCGAGGAGG